>NC_077230.1:182905070-182930070 GCF_027887165.1 Monodelphis domestica | reverse complement strand
AGACTTTTAGTCAAGGAGACTTGAGTTCAGGGGGCATCTGGGTGTCTCAGTGGATAGAGAACCAGGCCTAGAGACAGGAGGTCCTGGGTTAAAATCTGGCCTCAAACACTTCCTAATTGTGTTTAATTGCAAGTCGCTTGACCCCCATTGCCTAGCCCTTACCACTCTTCTGCCTTGGAACCAATACACAGTATTGATTCTAAGATATGAGGTAAGGCTTTTAAAAAAAAAAAAGATGGGTTCATACCCTGCTTCAGACATTTAGCATTTGTGTCATCCTGGACAATTCATTTAATAACATCTGTAAAATGGGAATAATAATAGCACCTACTTCCTAGTGCTGTTAGGAGGATCGAATGAAATAATACACATTATGCTCTCTGCAAACCTTAAAATCTTACATAAATACTAGCTCATTATTAAAATTCATCCAAAAGGAAAATATAATTTAACCTTTAAACCTCCTGAGTCAGTCAACATTGCTGGACAAATGGCCAAGCAACTGCATTAGTATTAAGGCTATGATGACATCCAGTGGCCAATTTGATTATTCACTCAAGAAAGTTCTTCCTGCAATACACATTATCTGGGCTAGCCAGGGCCATTTGTGATCACACTCAAATTTCCTTCACTCATGTCCATGTTCCTCTCTGTGGCTTCCTAATCAACATGGGTCTATTTCTGCCATTGGAAATTACCATTGTTGTCTTTGTGAGATTTTTACCTATTTCTCTGCCGACTTATCCTGCTGTCTAGGAGCCATGGATCCTCATATGCCTTTATAAGGAAGTGGGCCTATCACCCTTTGACAATTCCTAAACTATAATAAGCATGTGTCCAAGGCTAGAGTGACATAGACATGAAGGGGAGGGCACCACATGGCAGGGTGACAGAACCCCAGCAACCCATCACCTTTAAAAGGAAACGTGTATGATTTAGGCTTAGACCTGCCAGAGCCCTGCTAATGATCATTTTAAGGTTTAGGTGCCTAATGATAACAACCAGCTGTGTCAGCCTCTTTCTATTTGTGGACTGATTGCACCTAGGAGACAGATGATTTCCCAGCTCCCTGTTCAATCAGTGGTGTTTCGCAGACAAAAGATGTTCTGGATTTCTTTAGCAACTTACACACCGGTCATCCCAGCCTGGAATACAAGGTCAACACTTGCCTCAATGATAGTAGGTCGTCGGTATCCTGTCTCTCCCTTTCCTGCTCCCATTAGCCACTCATCATTAAAGATGATTTTGAGGCTTTAGAGAAAGAGTGGTTTCCATCCATTTATCCAAACTAATATTGCTCTGCAGTTGTCAGATATCACACTTCATAGTGTGCTGCACCTCTTGAAAGGAGCCAACTTTCATCCCAAGGGATGAACATGGTACAATATTAGAACCAGAAGGGGTCATCTTGAAAGCTAATGTCCCGAGGTCTGCCTATTGTGACCTAGATCATCAGCTGGACTAGGATATGGCTCCTATATGCAACAGGGACAAAGTGCTGATGTGGAAAAAGGTTGTGGTAAGGTGGGAACAAATGTAGCTGAGACTTGGCAATTACAGATCATCATAGCCAGGGAAATGAGACTTTCAGCATTTAATCACATGTAGCAACATGCACAACATTGGCCATGGCTGCAATAAATATGCTGTGTGGAGCAGTCACAATGTTGTTCTTTGATGTGGTTAAGAGAAGAAGCCACCAAGAATACTGAACAAGTGATCAATGGGCAATGAGAAAAATTATATTTATAATAAAGAAAACTTAGTAACGCTATTGTTTCTTTAACCTTGAGTAGTGTTTTTGATGTGTAGATCTCAAATTTTTTCATCTCTAGAGACCACTTCTTTGGGGTTTCCATTTCTATAAACAGAATCTTTCAGCATGTGGATAAACACAAAATCACTATCTAAAACAAGGATGAGTTACACAAAAAGTGAAATAGATATTTTACTAGTATGTAACCTTCACAGTTTGGGTTTTTCTAATATAAAGAGGGAGAAGGCAATAAGAGCAGCTCAGACACAGAAACTCCATCTTAGAGTCTCTGGCGTCATGGGAATTCATCAAGCCTACATCATGGAGTTTGTTCAATTCTTCTCAATCTTTACTCACACTTTCTTTCATAAATTACACCAGTAAGAATGAACGAAACCACTGAATGCATGCTGCATAGTAGGGATACAAATACAAAAGGTGAAGCCACAGCAGATAGCAGAGTAGTGACCAAGGAAGGGAGTTTTATTCTGAAGTCAAAAGGGTAGTATTTGCTGTGTGGGTCAAACAGTTGGCCTGCCCCTTACAAAAGCAACAGTATTATTTAATTATTGTGTGGGTGCCTCAGATGGATTGACCAGAGCAGGTGACTAGATAGAATGTGAAGCATGGTCTGATCTGGTCTGGAGTATGCTGGTTAGAGTGGGCTCTAAATGGCTCAGTCTCCTGGCAGAAGTTCTCAAACTGAGCAGATCAACTTTCCCAACATTAACCTGCCTAGCTTGGTTGGCAATTTAATATAGACACTCACACTCAAATAATATACAATAGCATACGCTATAAGGAAAACACATTATCCAAAGATTGGCATAGAGAAATAAGATTTTTGTTTCTTCTACTAGTTTTGGCAATAACTCCATTGCATAGCTTTGAGGCTTTCCTTCACTGAGGAAGAAACTACATTGGTGGTCCATCTCTATCCCATGTTAAGATTAAAATTCTCCAGAAACCATATCTTAATCTATAATTCTTTATTAAATAACAAAAAGCAAGCCAGAGAAAGAAAAGGCCTCTAGACACATGTAGTTGGCCATTCCTTTAGCAAATCTCCAAAAGCTGGACACAAGAGCCATGTGGGAGCAGGGAGCCTGGAGCAGAGCTTACACATGCCTTCTCACTCTGGATTCTTTGGGGGAGAAGCCCCAACTTCCTCTTGGAATTCAAATTTATGGTCTTAACCATGTCCCTTTCCAAAGCCCCTCCAATTGAAAGCCTCTGACCTCATTCTGGGCAAGAGATGGGTCTTGCAGATGCCAAGAGTCACAAGATCTTTAGAATATCTATAGAGTGCAGTCTGCCCACTCCTCTTTAACTCCACTATCTTTCCTGTACCCCTATTTTAAGAGATTATTTACAGATAAACTTTATCTTCATTCTTAATTCAGTCAGAGGATGTTGTTGTAACTTCATACTTAATATGAAAACTCACCCTTTTTAAAATCCAAAGTTAATCTTAGGATACTAAAAAAAAGGGGTACAGGCCTGTGTTAAATTTTTACATCCAGATTTCAACCAAGGATTATAAAAAAAGTAAATACAACTGAAACAAACAAAAGGATATAGGTTTCTCAAGACAGATTCAGCACCGCTACTGAAGAAGAGCAAAGAGATGGGAAATAGAATATTTGTCAGTAGTTCTATCTTTATAAAGAAGTCAAAAGACTCAAATGCTTGCTTCATTAGTTCAGAAGTTCCCTCCAGTAATAGGTCATAACCCTGACACAGGGATCTATCCAATATGTCAGACCTTTTTCATTTCCCCCTGGCATTGTGAGAATGCTGTTAGAGCATTCTTGCTGTCCCTCTTTTTGACTTATGAAAAGGAGACACCTTGTTGTAAAAGAGCCTATAAAGTGACATTTTGTTCATACCAAATCAAATGGTTTTTCATAATTGACATAACAAGCAAATGCATTTTTTTAAAAACTTAGATGTCTTGACAAATTATCTTTTCTATTTTTATTTTTTCAATTAACCAAGCCTTTTAAAATTAATATATCCCTCCCTCTACCTCTTCTCCCAACTGTACAATTAAAAATTAATAAATAAAATTCCTTATTCATAGCTGCGCTCTTTGTGGTGGCCAAAAATTGGAAAACGAGGGGATGCCCATCAATTGGGGAATGGCTGAACAAACTGTGGTATATGTTGGTGATGGAATACTATTGTGCTGAAAGGAATAATAAAGTGGAGGAGTTCCATGGAGACTGGGACAACCTCCAGGAAGTGATGCAGAGCGAAAGGATCAGAACCAAAGAACATTGTACACAGAGACTGATACATTGTGGTACAATCGAAGGTAATGGACTCCTCCACTAGGGACAATGCAGTATCTCTGAACAATCTGAAGGGATCTAAAAAACACTATCCACAAGCTGAGGATAAACTGTGGGAGTAAAAACACCAATGAAAAGCAACTGCTTTACTACAGGGGCTGAGAGGAAATGACTGAGGAGAGACTCTAAATGAACACTCTAGAGCAAATACCAACAACACGGAAATGGGTTTGAATCAAGAACACATGTGATACCCAGTGGAATCGCGTGTCGGCTATGGAGGGTGGGGGGGGGGGAGGAAGACAAGAAAATGAGCTTTGTTTCCAATGAATAATGTTTGGAAATGACCAAATAAAAATTTTTTAAAAGTAAAAAGAATAAATAAATAAATAAATAAATAAAATTCTTAGCATGTGGATTCATAGTCTGGTGAAAGAAATTCCCAAACTGACCATTCCCAAAATGGATATCTCTGTATTTTCATTTATTATCTCTCTGAGGTAAATGGGCATATTTCATCTTTACATCTTTCAGATGCATGGTTTGTCACTGTAAGAATCTACAGACAAGTCTATATTCTAATTCAGGGTTGCCTTTATGCGCTATCTTTTTCTATTTGGCAAGCTGGTCAGATTTTACTTAGGAAACAATGTATTTTTTTATCTTTTCATTGTAGCAGTTAATTTACATTTGTTAGACTTCTAGATTAAATAGTTATGGCTAGTGACAATGTAATTTCTGTGGTTCATTTCTCATTTTAAAATGTTCACTTCTTTAATTCAGGTTTAAGTTATTTCCATTGTGTGCCATATCCTTTTCTTAACATTCTTTCTTCTTGTTTGTTTGTTTCTTACTAATTCTGATGTCGTTTTGAAGAGTTTGTGGTCTAGAGTCTAAAAAGGTATAGGGTAGAAGGAAGTAGTACATCCAGCTCTCTCCCATAGCTACTCCAACATAGATCTAGGAAGAGTACCAAACATAGTAATGACAGGAAAATCTAAGGAGACACAACTGTGGATTATTTTTCTAGTCCTACACTGTGAATTTAGCTTCCAGGCAAGTGACCAGGAGAGGAATAATAGAATGAAGAGACTTGCAGCACTATATCATTATCCTATCTTAGAATGAGATCGCAGATTTTATCTGGAAGCAAAGGTGTGAGCCTGCAGAGATGTCCCTGGGATAGGATCATGGATATATGCCACAGGATTTAGACTAGGACAAGAATTTCAGGGGGAAGAAGCAGAGATAGTGAGGCAGTAGGGAGGTTGGTTGCCTACTGTGCTATTACTCTGAACCCACACAACATTTCATCTAGCTTATAGGGGTGAGGATAGGCAACTGTCTACTGGAGTTCCACCCAGGGGCAAGCCCTTTAGAATGTGACCTTCTTGACAGCAGGATCTGTCTTACTTTTCAATGTGTATCTCCAGGTTGAGCATTGTATTTTGCATAAGTTCTGATTAGGAGAATAATAAAACCCTTCAAATTTGGATTGCATATTTCCATTGGACTAGAAATAATTATTATATTTTGTATAATAATAAATTAAAGTAGTGTGAATCTGAATTAATGCAACCACATCTGAAGAGTCATTATTCACACTAATTGAGACTTAGCTTTTATAAGCACTTAATAAATGTTTTATTCATTCATATTGCCCAGACAGGGTTCAAAAACTGCAAGGCTCAGACAAGGAAGGCAGCAAACAGACAGATCACTTTAAGTGGCACTGAAAGTTTACAGGTCCCTGGTCTGAGTCTCACCTGAGATCCTTGAAGTTCATAATAGTCAATATCCATAAAATGCATTGACAGAACTCTCAGACCTAATATTCTCTCCAAAAGTACACAGAGCCTGGCCTGGACAAAAAAAAAATTCCAATTCAGGAATTAAGAAAGATATTGACATTAAAGAGCTATTCTGGAGACAGAAACAATCAAGACATCTACAAACAAAGCCTCAAAGAAAAACATGAGTCAGAATTCTCAGAAGAAATGAAGCAAGAGTTTGTTTTTTAAAAGCCAAAATTATACAGTATTGTAAATAAAGTGAGAGTTCTGGAGGAAAGAATTGAAAAAGAAATGAGAATGCTCAAGTAAGAATAAAATAGCTTAATACAGGAAGTATAAATCCTTATCCAAGTAACCAACTATCTGAGAATCAGAATATATCAAATAAATTAGTGCTCTATGAAATAAGACATATTAAAGTCAAAAGACTAAAGAAGGAAAACAAAACCATGAGGTATCTAATGGCTACAGCAACCAACTTGGAAAATAGATCAAGGAGATATAATTTAAGAATCAATGAACTATCTGAACACTGACCAAAAAAAGAGCCGATATAATATTTCAAAAAATAGAGGGAAACTTTTGACATATATTTGAACCATTTTGGACTTTATTCAAAATGAAAACAGAAAGAAACTAAATCACTTCCTAAAAATATCCCCCAAATGAAAACAACCTAGAGTTGGTGGTTTGACTACACAGATAGCTGAGTCAGATGTAACTTTTATATCAGGAACAAGTCTTTCCTCAACTGTTAAAATATAAACTTTTTTGTTCTTTCCAGTGTTATTTGGTACTCTATCCATCACCTACAAATTCTTTTCTCAAAGAAAGTGTTTATGATATAGAATCAGGAAGCTTCTGTATTATCATCTACAAATCTTTGACCTCTCTCATTAGCTCTTCTTGAAACATGTTTTCCTATTTTCCCCCCATTTCTGAGATCTCTGAGTATCAGAGTTTGTGTTGATTTCATTTGGAAGGCTTTATCAACTTCTTCATAGAATTTATTTGCCACTTCATCTTCAGTAATCAATGTCAATGCATGATCTAGAAATATTTTCATTGTGGTCTTTTTGCAAATACTAGTAGTGATACAAATAGTAATGAACTATATGAATGACTAAATAACTAATGAAATATTTCTTGTTGCTTTGGGGTACATAATAAAATCAACTCCTTTCTTTGCCTCTCCTGCCATTTAGCCATAACTTCTTCCATCATTATTTATAGCAAGAATGTCAGAAATGACATGATTCAGTTTATCTAGATTGATATGATTCAGCTCCTCCTTTAACTCCTTGGTCATTGGGAAGCATCTCATATTTAGATTATCAATAGTCAAACTCAAGCTTATTTCTGATAAAAAAAAAAATTCTATGATTCTTAGTACTCTCTATCCTCTTACCTACTGCCCTGGGGATTCAGGCATCTGGATCAATTGTAGCCCTACAGTTGCCCTCTAGGATCTGATTACACTTGAGTTTAGGGTTTAGGTTTGGGGGGGGTGCATAAACAGGTGCATATATCCAGAGCAGATCTTCAGGCTTGCTTTCCCTTGCAAACAGATTCAAGGAAGAAGGAGGAAATGAAGGTTGGGTTTAAAGCCAAAGTTGTATTTCCCCCCCCCCCCCCCGCAAAGACATTCTTCTTCAAAAATGATCACCCAGCACCACTGACTTTGAGAAGAGCTGAGCACCTACTGAAAGGGTTTTTGTGAACATTTTCAACAATGCAAATTGAGGGAGGGGAAGGGAGGGTTAAGAGTATGACTGCTTTCTGGGAGGTTTGAGAGCAAAATATGCTGACGACACTTGCTAACTGCCTCTCACCATGCATTATGGGTGCTCCTGGAAGGGCAAAGGTAACAACAGAACAGCCCGATTATCTTGCAGCCTTTGTCCCTGAAAAAAAATGAACGTGATTTATTCCATGAATGTTTATGCAACTCACAACCCAAAGCCTTGGAAGGGTGATCTGGCAGCTTTTAGTGATCAAAGGAAAAATGCATTTCTCTCTCCCAGTGATGTTTGTCTTGTAAGCCCTTTGAATATTTGGAGTCCTTCGGCAAGTATAGTGCCTCCAACCAAACTACTTGGTGACAAGCTCTATCACCAGAAGTCCCTCAATCAAGCCCTTAGTGGTCTCGGCACCCCAGAGTTCAGAACACTTCCTATCGTTCACGTGTTCCTCTGTGAAGACAGCCAAAACTGAGCTGACATTTCTTACACATACGGTACTGGGATTTCATCCTTTGCACAGCTGAGGAAAGCCCCTAATTCTTGTTCAAGCCCCCTGGGCTTATTCAAAATCAAGTTGATATTAAAGGTAATTCTTCTAATGAATTAGAGCAGAGACTAAACATCCGGCAGTTTGAGCTGTTTATCCATCTCTTTATCTTTAATTGGAGGGCATCTCTTCCACTTAGACACTGCAGGATTTTAACCTAGAAGGGACCTCAAGGATCATCTAGTCCAATCCTCTGCATTTTACAGATGCGGAAATTGAGGTTCACAGAGGTTGGGGCTTGATTTCAAACTCAGATCCTTAGGATTACACAGTCATTGCTCTGCTCTCTACAATACAGGGGATCCCTCCCTGGGATACTTTCTGTTGGAGGAATCCTCTGGAACTCGATGTTCACAGTCCCTTTTGTCGCCAAAGTCTCCTTTGGCAGCAAGGGAGCAAACTTCTTAAAATCAGAAGTATAGAGGTTCTCATGGTTTAGTTTACTCACAGAGCCAGAGGGCTTAGCTCTGAGATCATGAGACTTCTGGGAATCTACAAGATAGAGAGGTGCTGATGAGTTTGGTGTGATAGTCTGAAGGTTAGGTTGCAAGGGTTATTGTGAGGTCAGTTATACAGGCATGAGAAGGAAGCAGGATTGAGTATTTTCTTTTTTAAAAATCTCTAAAGAAGTTTGCTGTTGGCAGTCAGACATATAGCAAAGAGAGTATTTCTTTAGCATCAAAAGTCCTGGGTTAGAATCCCTGCTCTGTTACTAACCACCTATGAAACCCTGGCCAAGGCACTTAAAGCCTTGGGGCCTCAGTATCTTCATCTGTAAGATGTGGGGGTTCACTAGATGACCACCAGGGTCCTAGTCAGTTCTAAATCCAAGAGAGTACCAAAATTCTGAATACAGTAGGATGTATCACTCTCTACTGTTGCTCCCCATAAATAAGAGTGCACCATGGGAGACCAGACAGTAGGATCTGTCAGTTTAAGCATGTGAGTCCGGAGAAGGAAGAAGACTGAGTGCTGACCCCTGCTCCCCTTTCACAGCCACGTGGTCGCCTCCTCCTCAGCTGGCCTTTTCCCCTGGCGTTCTCCAGGCCTAAGTTGTGGTTGGTCACAGAGGCGTTTCTACAGAATTGACGCTGGAAGCACAGATTGTTTTCTTCAAAGGATGTAATTTTTCAAACGCACCAGTCTGATTGCAGCCGAAGCAGGGTCTAAACAGAAAAATTAAAGGGGGGGGGGGGGACTAAGACAGAAAGACCCAAAGAACTCTGTGGAATCACGAAGGGCCATATAGTATCTCACAGAATCGAGAGAGGAAGCTGGTGATTGTAACAGGAATGTTTGTTTTGCAGAAAACTTCTAGAAAGAATCTTAAGGAAAAGGATGCTTAGCTACAGAAAAAGTCAGCTAATGGAGGGGATGAACAATGAAAATGGGAAAGGGAATTGTTAGTTAGGCAAAGTGTCAATTCATAGCCTTTGGAAGGGTCCTCACATGACTCATGAACTCAAGTATTAGAAAATGCCTTGTAATTCGGATATATGAATTACATTATATATATATATACATATATATGGTGTAGATTATGTATGTATACATATACATATATGTTTATACACATGATTTTTTAATTAGTTCCCTCCACCTCCCCAGTAAATTGTAAACTCCATGAAGGCTTGATCTGTTTCCTTCTTTCCCAGTACCTAGAACCTGGCCTCAAAGATAGTAAGCGCTTAAAAAGTGTTTTAGGAGGCTAGGAATGTACATTAAAAGAATGCTAGTCTCAGGGACATCTAGGTAGCACAGTAGAAAGAATGCCAAGCCTATAGTTGGGAGGACCTGAATTCAAATCTGATTTCTAACATTTCCTAGCTGTGTAACCTGGGCAAGTCACTTAACCCAGTTTGCCGGGTCCTTGAGACTAAAAGGATTTAATTTTTTTTTTAATGCTGGTCTCTGAATTGGTCCAATTATTCTAAAAAACAATTTAAACTTATGCTAATAAAAAGTGACTATAATATCTAAATCCTTTCACCCAGAAATCTCACCAATAGGCATATATATTAAGGAGGTAAATAATTTTTAAAAGGTCTCATATGGGCCAAAATATTTATAGGAATACTTTTTGTAGTAGCAAAGAAGGGAAATAAAATGGACTGCCATCTATTGTGAATGACTAGATAAATTGTGGCAGAGGAATATAATGAAATGCTACTATGCTATAAGAAAAAATGAAAATGAAAAATACAGAGTGGTATGGGAAGACAAATGAACTAAGGCAAATAAGCAGAACTAGGAAAACAAAATGCACAATGACTAAACAATATATAGGGAAAGAACAATAAGAACAAAATAGAAACTGATTATGAAGTTATAATGACCAAGTTGGGCTCCAAAAAAAAATTATAAAAAGACAATGGAAGTGGAAATTTTAAGATCTGATTTGGTTGATGTGTTGATTAGTTTTGCTACTCTATTTTTTTTTTTGATCTCTAGTTAGTTGTTATAAGGAATGGCTGTTAGGGAAGGGAGATATGTTGGGAAATAAAGGTGATAGAAAAATAAAAGATGCCAAAGTTTTTAAGAAAAAAGTTGTCTTTGAAGTCAGATTATCTGGGTTCAAATCGTGGCTCTGCCACTTCCTTCAATGTGGTTTAGGGTAAATTACTTCAATTCCAAATGCTTCATTTTTCCCAGCTGAAAAATTAAGGTCTTAGATTTGATTATTTCTAAGGTCTTCTAAATAGATGAGTACATAGTTCTAAGAAGTGAGCTGAAGTGACTCACAGTCTAGCAGCTGTACATGAAGGTCACCCAGTCCTGAATCCCTGGTAAGAGGGGACTGTGGGGACAATGTCAAAAGAGAAAGAAAGAAAGAAAGAAAGAAAGAAAGAAAGAAAGAAAGAAAGAAAGAAAGAAAGAAAGAAAGAAAGAAAGAAAGAAAGAAAGAAAGAAAGAAAGAAAGAAAGAAAGAAAGAAAGAAAGAAAGAAAGAAAGAAAGAAAGAAAGAAAGAAAGAAAGAAAGAAAGAAAGAAAGAAAGAAAGAAAGAAAGAAAGAAAGAAAGAAAGAAAGAAAGGAGAGAGAGAGGGAGGGAGGGAAGAAGGAAAGGAAGGAAGGAGGAAAAGAAGAAAGGAGAGAGGGAGGGAAGAAGGAAGGAAAAGGATAGAGAAAGAATAAGGAGAAAAATAAAAGGAAAGGAAGGAGGGAAAGAAAGAAAAGGGGGGGAGAAAGGGAGGAAAGAAAACAGAAAGAAGAGAAAAAGAAAGAAAAATGAAAGAAGGAATGGTAGGAGGAAGGAAGGAAGGAAGGAAGGAAGGAAGGAAGGAAGGAAGGAAGGAAGGAAGGAAGGAAGGAAGGAAGGAAGGAAGGAAGGAAGGAAGGAAGGAAGGAAGGAAGGAAGGAAGGAAGGAAGGAAGGAAGGAAGGAAAGAAGGAAGGAAGGAAGGAAGGAAGGAAGGAAGGAAGGGAGGAAGGAAGGAAGGAAGGATGACAATTTGGAATTCCAAATGGGATCTATAAAAATTCAAGACACTCAGGTCCCTTTGGGTAAGAATGTACTACAGGATGACTTGGGAAAAGAAGAGCAGTTTTCAGAACCACAGTCAGCCTCGGGCAAAAAAAGCCGGAGCGGCAAAGTTGTCTTTGAAGCCCTCTCATCCACACCCTCCTTTGGAAGTCGCTTAACTCTAGGCGCCTACCCCACGTCCCATTCCCGAAAGGCTAGCAGTCAACTAATCTCCTCTGAGATGTTATCTAGTAACGGTTTAAAGCTTAATCCCTCCTGGAATATTGGCCACCTAATAAGCATCTTTAAGAGATTGTGTGAGGTAATGACAAGAGTACTGGACCTAAAGTCAGAGGACCTGAATCTTACTTCAGGCTTTTTGCTAAATATTAGCTGTGGGATTGTGAGCAAAGTCACTTCAACCCTCTGAACCCCGGTTTCCTTATCTATATGATGGGGATGGGAATTTCCACTACCTGTTTCACAGAGTAGTTGAGAACATCACAATGTAAACCAAAAAGCATCCTGTGTACCTATCATCATTAAATATGATATTATTGTTACAGACAGTGTATTAAAGAAAAAAGAAACTTTCAGCATTCTAGTGGTGGCCAGAGAAAAAGAGGGAAGATTTAACAAAGACACGCTAGAAAACGGTCTAATCTTACGAACAAATTTTTATTAAGCACCTTCTGTGTACAAGTCAGGAGAAGCTAATGTAACCTAGCATATTGTGTCCTGGGCTCGTTCTAAGAGATGCATGAGGTTAAATCCTGCTTCTGAAATTTACTAGCTGTGTGACCACGAATAAATTACTCAACTAATCTGAAAACTAGACATTACAAGCTGAGTGTAATTTGCTTCCATGAAGTTTTCACATTGGTAAGTCATGTCTTTGATATATGTGTAAGGCATGGTGCTAAACTCTGGAGATACAATACCCAAAACAAGATATCCTCTACCCTTGAGGGGCTTACCATCCTAGAGAGAGAGGAAGGAGGTAGAAGGGCGGAAATAGAACCTGAACACAGATGGATATAACTCCGAGCCAGGCGTGGGATCAAACAAAGAACTCTTGCCATATTTAAGTGGGGAAAAAGAGCAAGCTAATAGCTCAGGAAGCCTTCAAGGAGGAATCTTCTGAATGCTCCTTCCCTAAATAGGGTGAAACATTGATGCTCTTAAACCTTCCAAAAAACTGAGTAGAAACCTCCCCCCACCTTCCTCTGCATTCATTCTTCCCCTCCCTTTGGATCAATCCCCACCCAGGAGCAAATATATTTAACTGTTGAGAGCTGAACCTCCAAATCTGCATTATTCTCTCCTCAAATGAAGAATGATGAGAGCAGTATTTCCCAATTCTACCCTAGGAAAGGAAATTAATTCTCATTTAGCTCCGTCAGACTTTCTTTCTGACTTTCTAGAAAATGGAAACAATTATCTAGATGCAGTTTTTCAAGCTTAAAACTACTTTTGCCTCAATTTTCCGGGTATTAGGGAAGTGGGTTTGAGTTTAAATTACTCAGACAATTGCTTCAATACTTGACTTGTCAGGGTGACTCTTGCTTCCATCTTCAACTAGTTCACTCGCTCTATATTCTTTGTCTCTGATCTCTCTAGCACACACTCCAGACTTGAAGTTGTTTTCCTATGGGAGAGAGGCCCCCTGACATCCACTAGAAGTCCCATATAAAGTATTCAAGGAAGAAGATGGTCTCAGCACTCAGGGTTTTCCAGGATTCTTCCTTGGCTAAAATGGTGGCTAAGAACCAGATCCGAGCTGTATTTGAAGTCAGGATCCCGTCCTCTCTCATTGTCGTCCTGAGAGCGAGTCATTGTATGGAGTTAATGCCGCATGTTCACATTTTAATTGTACATTTGCTTCCTCCTCCCCCCATAGAAGACCAGAGGTACTTTTTTTTTCAGAGTATCAACTTGTTTTCCAGGACGTTGTTGTTACAACAAGTTCGTTCGACGACACAGTTATGCATTTGGGTTGGGGATCTTCAGACTGTGAGCGCTAGCACAATTTTGCGGCTTTTAATTACTATTTTGTTCAGCCGGGGGTTTTGAGAGACTGGCGCCTAGGGATGATTACACTGTCTACCTCTACCTGGGACTCACTGAAGCATGGCTCTGCTTCCACCAGGTGGCGCTATGAGGCAAGATCAAAAACAACCTGAAAAGGCTACCCCCTCACCCCCCACTACTACCCTGTATTCATAAAGTGTATTTTTTTTCTCCCCTTTTGGTCAGAGTTTGACTTGGAGGATTTGTTTGTTTTTTGTTTTGTCTTTTTAAGGGAGTCTCTAACGTAGTTGGGGGAAGGGAGGAGAAAATGGAAATATAGACTCAAACAAGTCCTGAAATTCCAAAAAGTAAAGTAAGCAAAATGCAGCCTTATCACCCAAGGTAAACGTTTTCAATTAATTCGCGTTGAAAATTTAGCAAAACTTCAGACATTTCAAAAGAAAACATGACTCCTTAACTTAAATTGAAATTAATTTACCTCTTAGTAGAAGTCATATTTGGAGGAGAACCTGCAGGTCATCTAATCCAACTTCCCACATAAATGGGGGGGGAGGGGGAATCTCACTCTCACTGTTTGGTGTATTTAATTAGCCATCAAATGCTTATAATAAGACTACATATACATTCTATTACCTAAAGCCTAGGTGTGTCAGGTAAGAACAAGTAAAAGTGGTTTTCGAATTTATGATTAATAAGAATACTTTTGTATTTATATAGCTTTTCTTTCAAGCAACAACAACCCCGAAAAAAACCACCTTAAATACACTAATTAAACCTCCAAATATTGCCATTATGGTTGCTACAGGTGGCAGGTGTTATTACGCATGGTTTATAGATAATTCAGAATAACTGAATGTTAAGTGCCAGAGGTTTCGAGGAAAAGAGCAAAGAATCAGAGTTTACCCAGCTCTCAACACCTCCTTTATTGTGATTAATGTGTTTGGAAATAAAAGATAAGATCTGACCTTAGGATTTACTTCAAGTCATTTATAATAAACAAAATAAAGGAAAGCGGAAACTTTTTTCTTGGTTTGGAGCAATCGGCCATAGTCGTCTTCCCCTTCTGTCTGCCCTCTGTTTCTTCCCACCCTCCCCACCCCCCCCACCCCCCCGACACACCATCACCTCCATCCCCACCCCCATCCCCTCTTCTTTCATCGCTGCTCCAAGAGCCTCGGCCTTAGAACAGCAGCGGCTGCCGCAGCCACAGCACACGCCATGTGACACCCGCCTCCTGTCTGGGCGTTCTAAGGAACCCAGAGACTTCTGCGGGGCCGGGATGGCGATTGGCTGTTGCTAGGTGACGTCGCCTGCCCTCACGTGACAAGTGTTAAATGCCCGCCCGGCAGGAGCCAGCTCCTCAGACAATCGTAAAGCTGCTCCTGACCGCTCACCTGCTCCAGCCTCCCAGAGCCTACTACTGCTGCCCCCACCGCCCCTCCCCCCTCCAGCTCCCCTCCCCCGCCCGTGCCCAGTACTGGCAGAGGAGGAGAGTATGGTGGGCTAGAGGATGAGTCGGGCAGCAGCCACAGAGGCAGCGGTCCTGAGTGGTCCCCACTGATCGCCTCCCCCGCCCAGAAGAGAAGGAGGAGGGGTTCCTAGATAATTGCCACATTTCTTGTTTTCCTTCTCCCCCCCCCCCCCGCTTCCCCGTAATTACTTTGGTTGCCCGAGGGGAGAGGGAGAGAAAGAGAGAGAGAGAGACAGAGAGAGACAGAGAGAGAGAGAGAGAGAGAGAGAGAGACAGAGAGAGAGAGACAGAGACAGAGAGACTGAGGAACCGCCCGCCAGGTCCTCCCGGGTGTCCCACTGACTGCTCCTTCCCGTCCCGGGGCAGGATGACTGGAGTCTTTGACAGTCTGGTGGCTGATATGCACTCGAATCAGATCACTGCTTCCAGCAGTTACCACCAACACCACCACCAGCACAGCGGCAGCGGCGGCAGCAGCACGAGCCTGCACAAACCCCAAGAGTCCCCCACGCTGCCGGTGTCCACCGCCACGGACAGCAGCTACTACACCAACCAGCAGCACGGGGCAGGGGGAAGCGGCGGCGGAGGCGGAGGGTCCCCCTACGCACAGATGGGCTCGTACCAGTACCACGCCAGCGGCCTCAACACCGTCCCCTACTCTGCCAAGGCGGGCTACGACCTGGGCTATACGGCGGCGTACAGCTCCTACGGGCCCTACGGAACCAGCTCCTCCCCGGCCAACAATGAACCCGGTATGGGTAATTCTCGCACAACTAATTGCTGCTAAGTCTTTCTTGCTTCTTGCTAGGGGAGTGGGGGTGGGGGCGAAGTTTAAGAATAAGGATTCTCAGCCCCAGCCCCGGTCTATAGATTTTGCCATACCCTGACTTCTACTCCCTTCTCCACTTATCCTATCCCCCAGTATCCCATTTTCCCCCTTCTTCAATTCCAGAACTGGTTTCAGAGAGTAGTTCCTTGGCCGAAGAGGACTTTTAAGGGATTGGGAGGAAACTCAGAAATTTTCAAGAAAGAGAGAGTTATGGTTGCAATGTAGTTAATGACTCTTTTCTCTGTACCCGAGTTTCTTTTTCTATAATACGTATCTCCTGCTTCTCCCCAACTCCCAACCTTGTATACATCCTATTAAAAAAAAGTTTGGGGTAAATGTGGAGGGGACCTGATAAACTCCCAATCATCGTAAATCCCTGGAAGGAAAAGATGGGTAAAGTTTTCTGGGTCTGGAAGAGTCTCTGACCACCTTGCTGCAAGAGGCAGAGTACGATGGGACACCAGCGGGCGTCCTAGTTCTTGTTTGGCGGGTTCCTTCATTGTTCTCCCTCTTATTGGCCCCCTTTCGTTGCAGAAAAGGAAGAATGCGAGCCCGAAATCAGAATAGTGAACGGAAAGCCAAAGAAAGTGAGGAAACCTCGCACTATTTATTCCAGTTTCCAGCTAGCAGCTCTTCAGAGGAGATTCCAAAAGACTCAGTATCTGGCACTGCCGGAAAGAGCTGAACTGGCCGCCTCCCTAGGCCTCACCCAGACTCAGGTAAGGGGCTCCCAGATTTTCTTGCCCACCCCACCCCCATGGGTCTATGCCTGCTGAAGTTTTTCCAACCTTGCAGTTGGCCCAGGGGCAGGAGTTCTCATTGTAATGAATATCCATCCATGTATGTAGAGATATTATGTGCACATACCTAAAAAAAAAAACCCTGCTAACCCACAGTTTGGTATATGAAATTAGAAGTGACAAACCTGTAGTGGTTAGAATAATGGCACTGACCAGTGGAGGAGAGAAGGGGAGAGACTTGACTGGCATCTCAGGATAATGTCCTCCAGATTTAAAAAAATTGTAATATTTGATTGGCACATAGTGTCTAAACAGCCCTCTACTGATGATTTTTAATAAATATTCACTCCCTTAAAAAATTATTCTAGTGCTCAAAAATAAACTGCATTTCATTTTCTGAACTGATTGAGGTCCTCTAAGTCTCCCTGTCCTCACCTCTTCCTGCTTGAGTGGAGATCTACTATCTCAATCTCAGTCTTGTGTCTTCTCTCTTATGCTTGCCATTTCATGCTGTTTCTCCGGTCCATACCTTGACTAGTTTTCCTTTTTCACAAAGGTGAAGATTTGGTTCCAGAATAGGCGGTCTAAGTTCAAGAAGATGTGGAAGAGCGGAGAGATCCCTTCAGACCAGCACCCCGGGAGCAGCGCCTCTCCCCCCTGTGCATCACCTCCAGTCTCAGCACCAACTACCTGGGACTTTGCCCCTCACCAGCGGATGAGCAGCGGAGGAGGCAGTGGAGGTAGCGGTAGTGGAGGTGGGGGTAGTTCAGGCTCCAGTCCCAGCAGCGGTACTTCTGCCTTTCTAGGCAACTATCCGTGGTATCACCAGGCTTCCAGCTCCGCTTCTCACCTCCAAGCCAGTGCACCGCTGTTGCAGCATCCTCAGCCTCCGCAGCCCCATCACCACCACCATCCCCATCACCATCATCACCACAGCAGCAGCAGCTCAGCAGTGAACGCAGGGACGATATTCTAACTTTGAAAGACTGGGTCAGAGACGAGAGAGAGAGAGAGAGAGAGAGAGAGAGAGAGAGAGAGAGAGAGAGAGAGAGAGTGAGAGACTTCCCACAGTGACTGCTGTCTACCCAGAGCAAGGGATACTTCTCCCTTCTTCCTCTGCCATCCCAGACCCCTGTCCATCCACAATCTCTGCGTTTTTCTCTCCCTGAGCAAAGAGGAGCGGCACACTGCAAAGCCGGACTGGTGCTTTGATGAGAACACTTTCCTGTCCAACTGTCCGATGCATTTGTAAAGTTATGAGGCTTTTTGCCCTGTGGGTTCCTTGTGTGAAACGTGGGAAAAGGACTTTGCTTGGTCGGGGTATGCAAGAGGGTAGGGGCTTTGGCCATATTTCAGGGCAGGTTCCTTCTCCCAGAGCCCTCTTTCAAGCTCCGACTTACCAATAACTCTCCACTCTGTCTCCCCCGCACCCTACCCCCTTTCGGAGAGGTCAGGGACCTTCTTCTCCCTGAGGCTGAGAACAAAGTCCCGGAAGAATGACGCTTTTCTCCCTCTTTCCAGCTTTGCCATTCCTCCCTCTCCCCTAGGGTTCACGCTGAATTGCGTTGCTCTTTTCCAGGGTCAGTCGCTCAGCCTCCTATTCTGTCTCCAACCCTTTCTCCCTACTCTTCCCCACCCCCACTCCCACACACACACTTATGAGAGCAAAAAAATCCTCGGTTATAAACCTCACTGTGGGCCCATTTTCACTCTTCTTCCCTCAACCTCCCCTCTTTCCTCACGTTGTCCTCACTGCCTTTTTTTTCTTTTTTGCTGTGGTGTGTGTTCCTGGCCCTCATCCCTTTAGCTCTCTAGGGAAAAGCATCCAAGATCTCCACTCCTCCTCCTCATCCATCACCAGTGGAGTTTTTTTATTTTTATTTTTTAAAAAGTTTAGGTGCCTTTGCGGATGACCTCATTTTGATGTTAAAAATGATTTTTTTATATGTGGACATTGCAAAAAAAAAGTGTTTAAATTATCTTTTTTAAACTCAATTCAGGATTATTATCCTGGAAAAAACACACACACACACACAAAGTTTGTAAATAAAGGTGTTCGTGCAGTGTAAATAAAGGTGTTCGTGCAGATTTCCCTCCCCCTCCCTTGATTTATTTGTATAAAAAATTTCAACTTTCAGACTTTTTGGTGAACCAGCTGTAAGAATTTCGGGTTAGCAGTAGTCTCGTTCCCCTCTCCCGTTTTTTAAACATTTTCTCCTCAACAAGCTTCCTTATCTCAGTTAAATTAAGCTACTGATTTCGTTTTTGTTTTAAGTCCAAGGACTTTGTTCTTTAAAGGAAAGGTATTTTTGAGTTATTTATTATGAAAACAACATACTCTTAATGTTGATTTTACAATATGAAGAGATTATTTAAATAAATTATTGTTTTCATTGTACTCGCACCGTATTTCCTTGGACATCGCCATTGAGACCTGAGTTGCCAGACCGGTGGTGCTTTTTACATCAACAGCCAAGGTCAAAATAGATTTACTTGGGCCTCAAGCACTTGCAGCTGCTCGTCCTGTACCCAAAGTCCCTATCTGCTATTGTCCTCTCCGAAGGGCTCTTTTGCCTGCAAATGCAGGTTGCAAGTTTTAGAGATTAGCAGTTGAGCTAAGGGAAAGAGATCAGGATTTGGGAAAACCTCAAAGTCGGCCTTTCGATTCTTGGCTGAGCCACCGCAGCCATAAGTTCATGATCTCCCATTGTGGCAGAACAACTCGCTCAGTTTGCCTGGAGGATGGGGGCGACCGCTGCCGCGGCCCTATGAATCACTCAGCTCACGCTCGGGCTCCCAGACTCGGCCCCGCCCCTCCCTCCCTCCCCTTCCGCGAGCTGGCGCCACTGACTTTTAGCCCCGGACTGTCTCCCGCCGCCCACGTCACCCCACCCCAGAGTAGCTGTTGTTGCTGCTGTTGTTGCTGGTGCTGCTGGTGTTGCTGCTGTTTGTTGTTGCAGCCGAAGCCTCGGGCCTCCGCAGCAGCAAGCCTCTGTGGTTGATAAAGGGAACTGACCGGTTCTAGTTCCAGTTCTCTTCTCTCCCTATCCTCAAATCCTGCTAATTCTGCTTTCACCTGCCCCTTCCCGGGCTCCCGGGTTCCTTACTTGCCTTGAGGGCAGAGAAGCTTGTGCTTTGTTTGGCCTGGACCCCTGTGTGGAATCACATTCACACGCATACACTCTCAGCTGCATTGGAATGCGGTTAGACTCGAGAATAGGAATTGAACACGCACACAGTAATACAAATTTGGTTGGAGTAGCACACTTGCGACTCGATCTTTGGAGCCGGGGAAGGCAGTGAGTCCTCTGCTCACCCTCCTACCAAGTACATACAGGCATAGTCATTCACCTTTACTTTTGACACCTATGCGCATCCATCAGTAACAGCTCTGGAAGAAAAGGAAGTTAATTCCTGCGGGGTCCTTGGTGGAATGGATTCTGGAGCTAGACATCACTTCCTTTTGCCCCTCGAAGTGTCACTGAGTCCGTAATCTAAGTAAGGGATTCTTATCTGCAGAATAGGAAGGAAATTCAGTCGTCGTTTTTTATTAGGTAGTGAAAACAATGCATCTTTGCTATATTGTCTTCCACAGCTGTGATCCTGAGGAATCCCAATCCCATATTTCTTGTGCGGAAAGATCAAAGATTATAGCGCCAGAAAGAGCTTTAAGACCCGGAATCTAAACCCAATCTGTTCCTTTTCACAAAGGAAAAAGAAACTGGGATGTGTGTATCTGGGGGTGGGGGAGTGTATAACATAACTTGCCCAAGGGCGCTTCAGGCAGCAACAACAGAGGTACTGAATTTTTGATTCTTCATCCTGAGTTTTTTTTACCAATTGAAGCAACCTTCAAGGTGTCACTCACCACTCTTAAAGAGGGGATGATATTTCAAGCAAAGGGTTAATCCACTGTTTAGAAAAAAATTGCTCCCCAGACCAGAGGCCCAAAGCCATGTCAAAGAGTGGCATTGCCTTCCATGTTTTCTTTATTCTATTTCTTATTGATTGCTCTTCTGGATCTGTCAAAATACGAGTTTTGTAAAAGATCAGATAGTTTGGGCAGGTAATTGTTAGCAAAAAGGAATGTGAAAAACAGCCTGGGTTGGTTTGGAGTGTAAGGAGATCCCATACCTCATTTGTTTGCCATTAAAATTTAAAATATCCCACATTGTTGTCTTTAGTTGTGCTGTTTTTTTATTGTTCATTTGCAGTTTGGGGGACATCGGAGTCAAATGGGGCCTAAAAATTGCAACACCAGATTAAAGGGGTTCATCTCCCCTCACATTTCTCCCCCTCAAAATCTCGGTCTCACTTTTCCAAGCTAGAACTTGAGTCCCTCCACTTTTTGCTGGCTCAGTTTCCCACCCTTAAGGGCTCCAGAATTCATGGCCCTAAGGATCCTAGAGGGCCAGGCTCTGGCTACACTTTTTCTCTGGTGCTTGAATGCCCTCTTGTCCTCCCCCACTCCTACCCCCACTTCACCCCCTGCTCACGAAACCAGAAGCAGAGAGACGTGGTAGTAAATTGGCTGGTGTTGAGGATCTGCTGCAGACAAGATGATTAAGAGGCCTAAGCCGGAGCGCCCGGGGCAGGGAATGTCAGCCCAAGTTGGAATCACGTAGCAGGCCTTGGCATGAGCAGAGCCTAGGAGCCGGGAGGGCGGGCGGGCGGGCGGGCGGCCCCAGCTCCGGGGTGGGCCCAGGCCCCACAGACAAGCCGGAGTCACCGAACCTGGCAACCAGGGTCGGGTCGGGCTACAGCTCAACCTCCTGCCGCCCCCGCCCATTCCTTGGGAGAGAGCAAACGGGGGGCGGGGGGAGGGGGGCGAAGAGAGAGAGAGAGAGAGAGAGAGAGAGAGAGAGAGAGAGAGAGAGAGAGAGAGAGAGAGAGAAAGAGAGAGAGAGAGAGAGGAAGGGAGGGAGGGAGGGAGGGAGGGAGGAGGGACAGCTTTGAAGGGTGGAGGGGAAAGAGTGGGGGGGGGAAGGAAAGAGGGGCCGGAACAGAAACTAGAGTCTAACTCGGGGTGGGGTTCGGAGGACTGGGAGTTACCAGTGAGAGTAAATCTTTAAGGTAAAAGAATAAGAAGCAGGGGGGGGGGGGGTGGAGGAGGAAGGCCTGGAAGTAAGGGTTCGTGGGGTCTGGGGGGGGGGGAGGCGAGCTGGGGGAGTGAGAGCGGCTGGAGTTGGAAGAATGTCGGGATGAAGGAAAAAAGGAGAAACAAAGACGGAGTGGGAGGGGAGCGAGCTGGAGGCTCCACTACAGCCCAAGGCAAGTCACTTGGAAGCATTTCTCACAAGTTGCAGCTCTCTCCAAGACACAGAGCCCTGTGATCAGCCCGCCGCGCAGACATCCCCTCCCCCCTGGTGATGAACAGCTCTCCCAAATGTGCCGATGAAAAATGGAAATGGGAAGCAGTGAACTCGGCTCCATCCACTGGGAAACCAGCCGCGTTCATAAAACACATAAATCTTCATTGTAATCCCCTTCAGTTTGCGCACGTGAAATATCAGGCCAGAGACAGGATGTGACAAGCGCTGGAAGCAAAGGGGTGGGGGGGAAGAGGAGGGTCGGAATGGGGGGGGGGGGGGCGATAAAGACAAGATTCTGGATTGCTCTGTTCACAATCTGAGCATTATTCCCATGCGGGAGGCTTCCTCAAACTTGGGCAAAACGTTAATACTAATGTTTTGCTGCTTGATGTTTCACCCTCCAGTGGCAGATAAAAGGAGCTATCCTCATCCCCGCCCCCAACCTCCACACACCCCCCCCCCCATCCACCCTCGGGTAAGATTTGCAAACTTCGGAGAGAACCAAACGTTTGAGATACCAATAAATGCCTAGAAATTGCCCGCCGGTTCCTTGCCCTCCGCCTTCCCCACTGATTTGCACAAGGGGGCAGAAAAGCGGGTTGGAGTTGGGGGATGGAGAGAAGAAAATCCCAGACTAATCAATCGAGATTGAAATGTGGGATCGTTTAGGAGGTTCCCTTCTGCCTTTCTTTTAGGATTACTTGTGAAAATTGGGAATATCCGCCTGTGTGTAACGATTTCCGAGACTTCTGGGGCAAATTCGGAGTGGGGTGGATTATGGGTTTAATAAGGTATGGTGGAAAACAGTGAGTGTTTTGAGCCAGGGAGACTTGAGTGTGTTTGATCCACAACTCTACGCGCCCTGGGCGCCGGAGCGCGCCGGGAGACTGCGGGAGAAATAGGCCCTAGGGCGGCTGCGTCTCGAATGGGGCTGGGGGAGTTCACCGAGTGTCTTTGGGGCTCCGGAGTGGGGGAGGACAACCAAATTGAAGAGAGGAGATGTGGACATGGAAATCGTGTCGGAAAGCAGTAAATTTCCCTGCGTCTGAGAACTCGACCTCCCGTGATGAAAGTAACTTCTCCTCCACTCCTCCAAAATTACTTAAAGACCGAGTAAGCACCAATTTTTTCTACTCTTGGCCACTGACCAGGTTTTGCCCTCAAGGCAAAGTGGACTGCTTATATTGTAAAGGAAGCAAAACAACAGCCTCTCCAAGTGTTTATTAAAATATATACAGAGCTAAGAAAAGATTCTTCTTCCTGGTCCGCACGGCCTCCCGGGCTAAGGCCAAACCTGGGAACCTCAGAGCCTAGGGGACATGGGGACAGAAAGGTCAAGAAAGAAACTTGACAGGTGAGGGAGTGATAACAGGTGGGGCGGGGTAAGGGAGTATGGAAGAAAGACCGCCACACCCTTGGTTAGGTCATTGAGAGAATCCTGTGTCTTCAGACTAGTACCTCCCCCTCCCCCCGGAAGCGCACGGGGAGCATTGCCACATTACAAGATGTTAAATTCCTCCCGAGGCTGGAGAGGGGAGAAGGTGGAATGGAGAGAAAGAGGCGGAGGGAACTGAAGCGAGGGGGGACAGGACTAGGAAGGAGGGAGAGGGGGGAGACGGAGACAGAGACAGAGACCGAGATTGAGATTTAACAAATAGAAAGAATAGCCATTTCCCGAAAGCATCACCACTCGGAGTCTCAAAAGTGATAAAATCTGGTCGGCCTCAAAACAGAAAGACCATTTTCCTGCAAGGGAAAAAAAACTGTAAATATTCTATTGTACTATAGTTTTTAGCATAACTTTCCTGGGAAATTTTCCAGAGCCTGTACACTTTTTGAGAAAAGCAGTTACATAGAGACTTGCAGAATGAATTGCAGTCCCTATTTCTGGATTTTAAAAAATCTGTGATAAGAACAAGGAAAGATGGTTGGGATAAAAGACGGAGCTCGAAGGAGGGTAAAGGAAGACAAGAGCGGGTTGAAGGTGGTCTAGACGAAGGATCTTGGAAAATGACTGCGTGGAGGAGGCAAAAGAATTTCTGACCGAAAGGAGGGTTTGAATCTATTGATGAGCAACTTGTGTCGGTACACGGAAAGAGAAATCGGTGTGCATTGATTCCTCAGTCCCGGGCGCTCTTTTCCGGGAAGGCTCAAAAAAATGGCGCGCATGTGTTTATCTGTGTGTGTAGACATTCTCTGCCTTTCTCCTTTTCTCTCTTTCTCTCTCTCCGTCGGCCTGGCTCTGCCACCCGCTCTCTCCAGACTCCCTTTTCTTCTGGTCTCCTCATTTCCCTTCCTTATCCAATAGGATCCAACAAACTAGGTGTGAAATCATCACCTCCTAAACAATGGAAACCACCACCACCACCACCCCGCCCGCCCCCATACACACACTACCACCCGCGTCCTTCTGTAAGAACAAAGTCTCAGGGCGCAGCTAGCCGCGGGTAACCCGCCTCCGTCAGGCGTAGTCTCAGCCAAATTTCCCTGGTGCTGTAGCTGTCGCAGCAGCCCCCAGCCCCACCCCTCCGTGCCCCTAGCGCCCAAGCTTCTTAAAGTCACACAGCGCCTTAGTGTCCCGGGCAGCACACAGAACTCTGGGTGCGCTCAAGAGAAAGAGACAGAACGGAAGAGATGGGGAAGGGTGTCGAAGGTGGGGTGGGATATGCGATCTGCCCAATTAGACAAGGGGAGAGATTCGCCCCGCAAAAAAAAAAAAAATTGGCAATGTGACTTGGGTTAGGAGAATCTCCTAGCAGTTTCTTCGAATCCATGCCACATCCCCAGGATGCTAACCTCTACATCCCCATTCGCCGCCTCTACTATCAGTCTGTCCCTGGACCCTCTCCTCAGTGATTCATCTTTACTGAGTCCAGTTAAAGCTCCACCATCCACCCACCTTTCCAGCCAGCCCGCTGGCTCTAGTCAGCCCGCTCCCTCACAACCAACCCCCACCGCGCGCCCTCCGCCCCTGGAGTTCGCACTGTCCCGTTCCACAGGGGTGGTGGCTGTGGGAGACGAGGAT